>NC_049218.1:5663896-5676396 GCF_013347855.1 Anguilla anguilla
CCCTGCCTTAAATGTATATTTTAAGCCCAGGAATGGGCTAACTTTGGCTTGTCCCATTCATATACTGGTGGTCTGTGTATTCTTTCCATTCTCACTAATTTATACACCCGGCTTATAACTGTGTACCTTACCCAAGGGTAAAATAGCAGTGTCTCACCCTAGATTCAAACCTGCAAACCATCTGAATCCCTCATTCCTCCCTCACAAATACACACAGCTGGTTACAACAGACCTAACTGTCAACACAGATGTCACTCTGGAGGGTTATTCAGATGATTCAAGTGTTGATCTCTGGCTTTACCTCTCGTGGTGAATTAAATGTGAAATTTCATATAAATAAAACATCAAATGAATGATTTATATGAGAAATTGTAAAATACATTTTCTACCTTCAGCAGCGCTGAAATGAAATAGTATATTAATATGTTGTGTATATGTTAGTTTTTTAAAATCAAGATTCTTTGGCACTCTCCGTCTTGATCCGTGAACTTGGTCATGAAAAGCAGATGTCTGAAGTGTTTTCACAATGTAGCCAAAATGTGTTTTCTTGAGATCGCACAGTAACGGAGGTCACGCCCACACCCCAAAGTAAAGCAGAAGGCCTTCTCTGACCAAAAGCCATTTGTGGTTCAGAAGCTTTAGCTTTGCAACTCGGAAGCACATTCCTGAAAACAGACCGCCAGAATCTTTCGATACGCCTCTGGAGAAGGTCATTTTTTTAAATGACCAAAGTGTGATGAGATACTTTAATTGACTTGGTTAGGGCTCTTATTCTGCAATTCTATCGTGTGTTTTATCCTGACAGCGCATCATTTTTCTAAGGCCAGATGACCACAGCCTTGCAATATTACAAACATGAAGGCATTTTAAAAAATGCTCCCAACCTTGGGCTAATGAGAAAGTCATTCAAGCAAAACTACTATGTCGGGTAGAGTTCTCAGTGTTTATAATGTTTAACCGACCAAGAAGCGGTTTCTTCTGCCCAAAGGGGCGGGGTGAGCAAATAAATAACTAAACTTGATGAGAATTTAGTAATCGTCGGTCTGTCCGGTCCTACTTTGTGAAACACCCGCCATCCGAATGCCTCCTTGTGTTATACTGTCATTGGAGCTCTTTAAAAAAAACGACTTGAAAATTGCCAATATTATTCCTCCACAAAACTGGATACAGTTGTGGTTGTGGTCACCTCAAAAAATTACAAGCTAGCCAATGCTGAGCAAATCTGTGAAATCACCAACAGAATTCCACCAACATTAACCTTTCCATATGGAGCGGATTACTCCTAACCTTAAAAGAATTCTCCAAGCCTGGTTTACACCATGTGAAAGGGGCATTATTATTCCCATTGTGTGTAGATTGATTCCCTCTGGTTCTTACTCCGAGCAACAGCGTGAATTCCAAGGGAACGCAACAAAACCTAAAAATGCGACAAATCCTGAAAAAAAACGTAAGGGGATTGCGGAAGTCCAAATACAATCCATACCAGCAAGTGTTTCTTTAAGGCTCAGCTGAGGTGGCTTAATGCATGTTTCCAGGAAATCTTGTTTGGGACCATTATTTAAACTTACTGCATCTGTATAAGGTTTTATTTATTACACACGCTCTACAACCTGCGCTCAACAGTGGGTTTCCCTCCTGAGAAATGAGACGATAAAACGGTAAAACTTAGATTCACAACCATATGGCCTCAACACCCAGCAGCTTAAAAACAGATCAAAGGGGGACTTCTATGGAAATCATACCCATTTGAGTATTTGGTTGGACGTATAAAGCTTTTTCCATATCTGAGTGGAAATGGGTTTTTCACTTTGTGTGTATTGTGCTTGGAATGCGAAAGTGCGAACCCTCCAATAGCATTCAGCTTTCCAACATTTTCCCAGAAGCCATTGCTGAATTTCAAGCTGCAACCTGACATTAAAATGCGGACTGGTACATGCAAGATATCGCATCTGCGAGATACATCTTAGTTTTCACAGTGAACATCACCGGACCACTCTGCAGTTCGGGGATGGTACCTGGCTCCAGGTAGCTGGTCTCCTCTTCGGAAGTGCTCAGATCCAGAGAGCGTGAGAGAACTGCCACAAAGCCCTCCTTAAACTCCTCAAAATTCACCTGCCAACCGACGACAAGGACACAAAGTTACACGGCAAGTCTGCGGAGACTCCTTCTCATGAAGGGAAGTGTTGTGGTGCTAAAGGAGCTGGGCTTGGCATCTGTGAGTGGCACTGGGAATATGTACCACTGCACACGTAAGCACCAAATCAACTGTAACAGTAATAGTACTTCTGCCCCATCAACATGAGGGAAAAATGTAGCAACACCCTTCATACTGCTGCCATGGGTTAGCATGCAGGCTGTTGGTTACACAGTATTACCCCAGTTTTATCAATGGCACCTCAACACAACAGCTGGCCCCTCCCTCCCCAAAACAAAGCCAGAGGCAAGAGCTGGGATGCAGGTCATATTTGACAGAAGGGGGGTGTTGTGAGCGGGGGGCTTGTGGGGGGGGGGCTCTTTCCCTTACCCGGGAATAGTGGTGGGGGCCCAGCAGCGTGCCGAGCAGCAGGGGCAGGTGGGCCTCCAGGTGCAGCTTGCCGCACAGGGCGGTCAGCTCCTCCTTGTCCAGGTAGCCGGTGCCCGTGGTGTCGCAGCTGTCGAACTCCTCCTTCAGCTGGACCACGTAGCGATTCTGCTCCTCCTCGTCCATCCCACAGCATGCTGCAGAGCCGCTCCTGAGCGCAGAGAGAGAGAGAGGGAGAGAGAGGGAGGGAGGGAGATGGAGAGAGAGAGAGAGAGAGAGAGAGAGAGAGAGAGAGAGAGAGCGGAGGCACCATGAGGGAAGTCAGATAGATTGCTCACTCTCTTTCTTTTCTTTCTGAGCTTCCTTTGCATAAAAGATGGTTTACACCAAAAGATAGCATGAAGATGTTGGGTTGCAGAGGCATGCAAAACAACTGTGTGCGTGCGTGTGTGTACGTGTGTTCGTGGGGGTGGGGATTACAGCTTCCAATCCAGGATATTACTTCAAACGTTGAAAAAATTGCAGTGAAAACAGTGCCCACCTATCCCGTCGCTCTCACTTGAACCGCCAGCATTCCACAGAAGGACACAGAGCCAAAAACATCTGCACGAGCCGGCAGTCTGGCACTAAATTCCAACGTCGGTTTTTCGATTCCGGTGGCACTTACGTAACACGGTAACGGTGTCGCCGTTAACTGCACGGGCCGATGGAAAACGGCAGCCTACATATTTGCGCGTATAGCGCCGCGATTCACTCGTCCTTTTTGTGTGACAATAACGAGTCCAAATTATTTTATTTTTTTAATGTTTGGGCAGTGAATTCCACTAAGAATATTGAATTTCCTGTAAAAATGGCGTTTACTTTAAAAAAAAGTGTGGTATGTTTAAATACAACTTTTTAAAAATCTTCATAACTTCCATGGCTAATGGCTACGTGCAGGAATTTTGTTTCCAGCTGTTGTTATGATAGACTTGCTTATGGCTAATCAGCCATCTCACCTGTTCACAGGAAATAACATCAGGTCAAGAAAATTTGGTCATATGTCATCTGTTTGCAGGCAACTTTTTCGTTTGCAGTATATCTTGACAGTTTTCCTGATAATTTTCTTCCTAGAAAAACGATTCCACTAGCAGAAACAAGTGATTGTTTTACACAATCACATCACTGTAGTCTGGAAGACGTCTGTCCTCTGTGTTGTAGGCTGGTAGAAGAAATTTAGGGACACATACATAAAACACACAGCCACGTATCAGCCTACTGTAAAATAAAGATTTTAAGAAGAGTAGGCTAATATTTCAATGTTTCTTAAGCACTCTATACAAGCCAATAATGCTATATTTAATGACTCGTCTCACGTATTCCATCAAAATCCTCGAGTACGTTTCAGAGTACACCTATACCGTACAGTAGACTAACAAGAGAACGGCGATTTTGCCTGATTATATATCGGTGAATAGCTGAGATTTGTAAGGCTGTAGCATGTCGGCTATACAGAGTTACAATGTTGATGTAGGCTACGTAGAAATTGACTATTATCTTTTTTTCATTTGCGAAAGAGAAAGAGAAACATGGGCTAAGTTATCCCACGAGTTAAAACGATAGCTTCAATTTAGTCGATATAAAAACGCAACCAATGGCTTAACAAATAACCGCGCAAGAACGTAAAAATAACGTTTCTATTTATAACCCTTCAATTCACAACCCCTGCCACATGCACAGGAAAAGAGAGCTCTTTTCACGGCTATCCCGAAGCAGCCCGCTTGCAAGCGTCAGTCCAGTACGCTTCACCATGGGAACGGTGATCCAACCATTGCGAAACAAAAGATCCGACGAAATAAGGAAACAAACTTTCCAGACGGTCGATAAGATAGAATGATCGAAATGAATTTCGTTCATAAAAAAATAGCAGGCTCAACTACAACTTCTTAAACAAATCGATGTAGCCTACCATATAAGGGACGTTCGGTCAGGGCAAAAATATGCACGTAACGTAACAGAATGCTTTTTGCATCTCACCGTTCGGTAGTCCACGCCGCCGCTTCGAGTCAAAAACTCACTGGCGTTTCCAAATGCGCGAATGCTATCGCATCGTTACAACTCAAATGTCGGGGGCATTCCGGAATCGGTTTCCGCGGGCGGCTGAACCCAGTTTCCTTTGCATTTTTTGTGTGGAAGTTGCCAAAAGCATAGGTCTCCCGCTATATTGTGCGGGACGCTGTACCGTGGGGCTCTCTCGCGCTGTGGTCCTATCAAGCCGCGAATGGTACGGGGCGGTCCCGAAAGCGCTGCCAATCATCCCGTGATGCTGAGGGAGGGATGGAGCCGCTGACTGCATTTCGCAGCCCCTGCCGGATAGGCGGCCGAGAGAGGCAGGAATACCAAGTACAGTAAAGCTCGTCTCCAACAGGGCCCACCTTACGTGAACTGACCTTGTCCTTACAGGGGAAAAACACACATTTTCAGAAGGACTGTTAGCGTTGTAGCACTTTTTTTTGGCCATGGTGAAAATTTAGGCTTCCTCAGATGAAATTAGTTGGACAAAAACTCAAATATAGATGCAAAAACAAAAAACAACTGCTGTAAATGTCTAACTTTGAGGACCACAAAGACCGACGTTGGGATCCAGTCCACACAGGCTCTCACTTGCTGAGGGCCTGAATCAAAAGTTATTACATTTAATATTGTGAACAGATGATGGACACTGACACCTGTAGGACTGGACTGTACTTGTTGCACCACCACATTATGTCAGTCGGCCATTAGCCTCCTGAGATCGTCCTTGGTGAAACCCAGATTGCTTAATTTCAGACATATGTATAAATATAAATGATTGACAGAGATGGTGGAGATACAATTGAAACCCAGGAGCATTATTTGTTAATTCTAGAAGTAGAACATTGCAGAGAATGGGCCTCAATCATGAAACGTGTATGATCATATTTGATCATAGACTGTATGTAAGAGTGTTTCCACAGACATTTTGGCATTCGTCATTATTTTTCTTATCTATATTTGTTAATGGCTGTTTCCTTTTGTTAATCACACGATGAACAGGATTGCACATAAAATTTACATAATCTCAAATACCTGGAGTATGCACAAAAACAAAGGTCTCCATGTGTCATGAATCCCATATTGGTTTTTCATTGGAAAATTTTTAAGAACAAAAGAAAGAATAATTTAAGAAAACATTTTGTGAATGAGGCCCAATCACTTTACCTTGTAAAAATTTTGTCTTTG
Source organism: Anguilla anguilla (assembly GCF_013347855.1). Taxonomy (NCBI): domain Eukaryota; kingdom Metazoa; phylum Chordata; class Actinopteri; order Anguilliformes; family Anguillidae; genus Anguilla; species Anguilla anguilla. The sequence continues at coordinate 5,669,658 of NC_049218.1, forward strand.
AAAATAAAAAGTATCTCTCTCTCTCTCATGCATGAAGACTGGGGCCATTTCAGCCCAGACAGTGGCCATGACTGTAGAGTCAGGTCAGCCAGTGGGGAGGATTGGGCTCTGAGCTCTGATACAGCCTCTGATAACGAACCCCATACAGCACAACATTCTCTGTGGAAGGAGAGAAAGAGTAAAGTACAAACTGCGAATTAACAGAGTAATACATGCTAACGGCGGGAGGCAGGGTTGAGGGTTTGGCTGGAGGAACCGATTTAACTATCATTTAATGACTGAAAATGTGTTCAAACAATGTAAATAGTAACATACGCTGGCATTTGGTATGGAAACGAAAATTCACCATATCCAGACATAGAAACTGGCGGGCTCCCTCTTGTGGCTATTAAAGGAACTGACCTTTCAGACCGAATCTATCCCTCACTCACCTTTTCCTTTAAATAATTCCCCCTTTGCCCTGTTTGAGATTGTGACACAAACATTGACATCATTTTATGGCAAACAGGAAGCTGCTGCTGCACACTGTGGGTAGATGTTTCTTTGCTCAGGCTGAACCCACTCTTTCCTCTTGCTGCTGCCCCCATGCCTGAGAGTTCCCTTTCTTAAGACTGGCAGGAAAAAAGGCTTTTATCCAGAGTGACTTACACAACATTTTTACATAGCATTTGCAACCATTTATACAGCTGGATATATACTGAAGTATATACTGAAGCAGTGCCGGTTAAATACCTTGCTCAAGGGTATAACGGCAGTGTCCTGCAGGGGAATCGAGCCTGGGGAATAGACCAGTTCCTTACCCATTACATTACATTACATTACAGGCATTTAGCAGACGCTCTTATCCAGAGCGACTTACACAGCTTTTACATAGCATTTTACATTGTATCCATTTATACAGCTGGATATATACTGAAGCAATTCCGGTTAAGTACCTTGCTCAAGGGTACAACGGCAGTGTCCTTACCCGGGAATCGAACCTGCGACCTTTCGGTTACAAGCCCAGTTCCTTACCCATCATACTACACTGCCGCCCGCCCGAATTCAGTGGCTATCTGCCTACCGAAGGTCAGGTTACCGCTATAAAAGCATTCATGTTAGCACGGATGTAGCCAGTCCCCCAAAGCTCAGCGTTTCCCGTGTTTGGCCCAGACTAAAATAGATCAACTGGACCACATTGCATTACATTACATTACATTACAGGCATTTACCAGATGCTCTTATCCAGAGCAACTTACACAACTTACACACCCGGCTATGTCAAGCGATGGTCCGAGCAGGACTGGAAACGTTGGGTACGGCTTCATCCTCGAAGAGGCCTAGCACGATGTGCGCTAGCACGGTTCTGAACATGCAATCTAATAAAAAAAACCCAGCAAACAGGGACCTCTGAAACGACCACTTATACGCACTCCAAGTCCAAGTGTGCTTAGGAAGAGCTTGTTACACAACTCCGCAGATAAGTAATCTCAGAGCCGACGCGCGTGCATGACCAGACCCTCAGAAACCGCGCATACCTGGTGTGTTAAGCGATGACTCAGCATGTTGCGAGTTATGTGCTCAAGCATCAGACTTCACCATTCAGTTTGAAGGGTTTTGACCGGGTTTTGAAGATCTTACCTGGGACAATAGGAGCCAGTGCTTGTTCTTGGAATGGCTGTGGCAGACATTACGTTACATTACATTTATTTGACAGATGCTTTAAATGCAAAGCTAGAACAAAAAGGAATACCCAGATCTCTTGTTTTATATCCTGTAAACACCACGTCATTTATCATTTATAATACCTGCAGTTCCCCATTGGCTTTAACAAGTGTATTGTTCTGGTGTATTGTGCAAAGCTCTTGCGCAGCCCCCCCCCCCACCCCCCCTTTCCTGGCTGAGGGGATGTAACACTGATACTTGAGCAACATTCAAGTGTGTTACAATCAGCAATGAGTTGAGTAACCAAACTGACTGAAGAGACAACCAATCAATATCCAGAATCTGTGCACTTTATAGGCTACTGTACGTGTCTGTATAATGGTATTGGTATTGACAAAACTGAGGATGATAATAAAATTTTAAAGGAAAGTATAACACAGAGAAGGCTATTATGCTGCAAGGATATTTATGGTCTTTGGGGTCGTATAGGGTCATTCGCCCTTGCTTATGTCCTGTATCCCGTTAGGAAAGAATGAATGTTTTAATGTTTCCGTTCCGTTCAAGTCCACTGGAGGGCAGTAATGACAATTTGTTAATCCAGGAGGTTCCTTCGTGCTTTCGGAACTCGTACGTTTTTAGGATTTGAAAGAGGAACAAAGGCAAATCATGCCACATACGAAGCACTGGCTGTACGTTTAGATTGGATTTTTTGGGCGTGCGTGGGTGAGGAATTGCCAGTCTCAGTCTTATAAAAATGGCACCGGGAACTAGAAATCTTCTAAGCCTTACGTAACAGTCGAACGAATCGAAGTTGGCTAGTTCCACCAAACTCCACAAGAATCACGTTGGTCCAACTTCGAACAATCACTCTTTGAAAGAGGTAAGTAAAGTGGATTGTCTTGTCTCCTGAGGAAATCGTTCAACCTTTACCCACACGAAAAAACGTGTGTAGGACATAAGCGCAACAGCACATGACAGCGATTGCTATGCGGAATTTCGGGTTATTCCTTATGTTTTTGAAATGCTGTGTCATGAAATGGGTTAGCGCTATAAGTTTAATAGTTTTGTGATTAAATGTGCAAATATCATGCTATTCACTTGTTGAATAACATGTTTTCCTCTAACGGAAATGTTCTCCCAATTAAGTCTTACGTTTTTAAATAGCACAATGAACAAAATATTAAATGTTTTTCCAATGCAAGCAGTCGTAAACATCCGACTGCTTTAACCCCTAATATGATAAAGCAGATCTAAAATAATGTTTTTTAAACTCACAATAAACAGAGACGGGGAATTGCTTGCAATTAGGCAGTATATATAGAGAATTTGTACATGTACATTTGTACAATTTTATACAGTTTATTATTATTATTATTACAACATATTGCCGCATCGGGAATTGTATGCATTTGGCGATATTACATTATTCTGTGGATATATTTCGCATCAACAACAGTAACAATGTGCTGTCAAAAACAATGTTGGATGCAAATGTGAAATGTATGTAAAAACATTTCTCCACGTGAATTATTGTCTGTTCCAAATTTAATGGAAATTCTAATTTGCACGCATTGGCCTTGCCAGGTGAGGTTACACACGCACACACACAGTCCTTTATGCTGATATGTTCTCAGAATACATCGAAGAGGCGCGAGATGGGAGGTCAGCTGTCTGTAGACAACGTCCACGTCGTCATCGTTGGCGGCGGCTTTGGCGGTATCGCGGCCGGACAACGGCTCAAATCTAACGGAATCCCCTTCACGCTTATCGATCTCCGGAATGCTTTTCACCACAACGTGGCGGCGTTGCGGGCTTCGGTCCAAAGCGGTGAGATTTCGTCCCCTAGACTCCACCCGCATCCATTAATACAGCCTTTGCCGCTCCGCGTGCACTTTCTAGCTGCCGTTAGATTATTATTCGTGGTGCGTGTCTTCTGACCCATATTTGCGCGGTTTTGGCAGGCTTTGCCAGGCAGACGTTCATACCCTTCCAGGAGACTTTTGGGGCGAGTTTCCGCCAGGGTCGCGTGGTGCAGGTAGACCCAAAGGCACAGGTGGTGGTTCTGGAAGGAGGAGAGGTAAAGATAAATTATGTAAATATGTAAATATGGCTGACATGTTTCTCTTTTGGCACCGGAAAGCATAATGACAACATTGCGCAAAGTGACAGGTCTCTGTTGTGAATAAATTAGTCTACCTTACTGTATCGTGTACTTTGGTTATTTTATAATCACGCAGAGGTCAACGGTTGCCATTTTACCAAACAATCTTAGAACTGGATGCTCTAGTCTAACCCCTTGGTAGACTGAGTTGATCTCTTGGAAAATGCCTGATATAGCACAGCTAAATAATGTGCGGGAAAAATTCAGTAAATGCGATTGGCACGCTGACCGACTGTAGGCAACATAAACACAGGAAGCGCAGTTACGGCAGAAGTGAAGTGTAAGGGAAGCAGTCTGGGCTTGTCCCGATCACACTGAGCTCTTTTCAGGAAATCCATTACTCTCATCTGATCCTGTGCACTGGCACGGACGGGCCCTTCCCCGGGAAGTTCAACGCGGTGGCAGACTACCACACGGCCATTCAGAAGTACGAGGACCTGGTGAAGGAGGTGAGTCTCTCCCTCTGGGATGGCCAGCCTCATTGTCCCGCCGCTCTCCTGCGCGCACACACCATACCACACCTGCATTTCAAACAGCGGCTGCTATGGCAACGGAGCCGTAGCTCATTGTGTTAGTTTTAACTGGTTTTGTGTGTGCGTCAGGGGCGTTGCTAGGCATGAAGCTTTACTGGGGCACAGCAGATCAATACTGGGGCACGTGCCCCAGTAAAAGGGGTCTAGCATCGCCCATGGTGTGCGTGTTTGTTTGTTTGTTTGTCCAGATCCAGGCAGCCGCTTCGCTGGTTGTGATTGGTGGAGGATCAACAGGGGTGGAGATGGCTGCTGAGATCAAAACAGATTACCCTGACAAAAAGGTCTGGACCTACGCAACTGTACACAACTGTACACAACAGTACACAACTGTACACAATAGTACACAACTGTACACAACAGTACACAACTGTACACATCTGTACACAACTGTACTGTCCTCAATTATATAACAAAACATAACGGACATAACAGACGAGAACAGGCCATTCAGCCCAACACTGCTCGTCTATTCCTACCACTACTAAACTGTATTTAATGCTTAGTTTACCTAAAAGCTAGATAGTATCTAACACTGTATCAAGCCAGGCCTTGAATACCCCCAGTGTTTCTGCCACCATTACATGTCCAGGCAAGCTATTCCACACATTGACACACACCCACTCACACACACTCTGTGTGAAAAAATATTTCCTAATGTCTGTGTGAAATTTACCCTTTGCCAGTTTCCATTTATGCCCCCTCGTTCTGCTAACCAAACTCAACTTGAATAATACACACCTTTGCAGAACATTTTTATTTATTTATTTATTTACTTACTTGGGTACTATATATTCAGTTAAATGTCATATGAAGCATCCTGTGCAGTAGTTTCAGTATGAGCTGTACAAATAAAACTCAGCCAAAAAAAAAAAGCTAAACTAGTTTTTTAAAACTGTCTCCAAGTCCAGGCACTGGTGCTGCAGATGGAGGTCTTTGTGCTTTGAGTAAAATTTGGGAAGAGGCGTGCTCTGTTTCCTGAAACACAGAGCACTGGAGCTCACCACCTCCTCGTCCTGTTTATGCAAAAGCATTCAGAAAAGGAAGTCGCGCTGTGTTGCATAGGAACTATGTTGTCGAGATCCAGCAGGGTGGGAGTTCAAGATTTTTTTTTGTGGACTGACCCGCTGCCTAGTTTCAAATGAACTGACATGAACCCGGTGGGGAAAACAGCTTTGGGATGGCAAAGAGCTGTGAATGATTTGAATCAGTAATTGGTACTTCACTGTGGGACAGCCTGCTTGTCCGCCTCCCGACCAGCCTCTCTCTCTCTCTCTCCTTCTCTCTCTCTCTCTCCCTCTCTCTCTCTTGGTCTCCAGGTGGTTCTGGTCCACTCCCATGTCGCCCTGGCCGACCCAGAACTGCTGCCCAGCGTCAGGCAGCAGGCCAAGGAGGTGCTGCTGGAGAAGGGCGTGGAGCTGGTGCTAGGTAACCCCCCCCCCCGCGGCACCCCGATCACCCCGGTAACAGAACGCGCACTCGTGGCAGCGTTCCACAGCGCGGTTTAGCTCGCTACCTTCCGCTGCAGGAGGTGACATCACCACTTGGAGTCCTGAATCCTGAATAAGACATGAGCCTCTTTTCCGCCGTCGGGCCGAGCGGTTACCGGGGCCGCTCCGTGCCGTTCCGCGCTGCTCAGGACTCGTGGGAACGGTTCCCGTTTCTGTTCCCATCCGTCGGGCCGCTAAAACCAGGACTAGGAAGTTATCTACTAGTAGAAACACTAGTGACGACAGCGAGTGATGCAGTGGATCAGCGCCCAGTCACAAGACTGACGTAAATGTGAAACCAATCAGTGAAGACCCACGTCAGTAAGCCCGCCCACCCGAACGGTTCTGCGGCACTGAGCGCGGTTGTCTAACCGTGCCGAGAAAATCGTGCTGGGCGCGGTTTGCAAGCGTTCCGCGCCAAAACCGTTTCCAGGTGGAAACACCGTTGGAACCGTTCCTCTCCGTGCTCAGAACCGTTCGGCCCTGCGGTGGAAAAGGGGCTTTAGGTTCATCCTGCCCCTGAGAGCTTTGGTCATTAGCCCAGGGGGCTGCTCTTTACTTCTGTGGTGCCGTGTGGAGGGTGGGTTACATTTTATTTATACAGCAGTCTCAAGGTTTCAAGTAGTAAATTAAAAACGCAATTAAACATGGGGGAGATGTTCTAAATAAGCTCATTGGAAATTGGTCACTGTTTTTACTTCGAAATTCTCTGGTGAGCTGTGAACCACCTGTAGACTGCACTCACGGGACCCTGAGATGTTTGTGCTCTCTCTCTCTCTCTCTCTTTCCCTCTCTCTGTTAAATCTGTGGCACGTAAAGAACTAAACGAGCAGAAATACGCTTGAAAATGGTGTGACTAAAACATAAAGAGTGAAATACTGCGGGTACAGAAGTGATTGGTGCGGATTGAGAAC